>NC_054702.1:39164045-39191545 GCF_016097555.1 Gigantopelta aegis
CCACAAAAAATCATTGACCCTGGTTAGAATTTGATTTAAACTAAAGTTTAAAAAAAACAAAAACAAAAAAAACATAGCCCTAAATAAAAATAAAATAAAATAAAGCATGATCGTATGCTTTGTTAGCTAACTCTACACTACTACCTCCGGTTTTTAATTGATTTGAAGTTAAAGAAACCTGTATTTCGTCATTTGTAATTATTAAAATGTCTTCAACATATGCACAGGCGTAGGAAGTGGGGGGCAAGGGGCTAGTGCCCCCCCCCCCCAACACTGTTCTTGATCCAGTAGCAACAGCGACGATTTATATACATTTATATATGTATGTGTGTGTGCGCCCCCCCCCCCCCCCCCCCCCCCACACACACACACACGTTTTGGCACCTTCCTACGCCACTGTAATTTGTAGAGTCTCTATTTTGTATTTACCACCCACTAACACTTCTGTCTTTATACCTGTTCCAAGGGAAAGATAACTATAATCATTATCGATAAAATCCGTATATCACAAGTCGGGAATACGGACTCGCCTACCTCAATTTTCTTTTTCATAATTAATGAAATATTTATCATAAATATGATTGCGGATCCAGAATTTTGTAAAGGGAAGGAAGTGTTTTATTTAACGACGCACTCAACACATTTTAATTTACGATTATATGGCGTTGGAAAAAAAACATTACGTCGACGACAGGATACGAACCTGTATGGGGAAACTCCAATGGATTTCGAGTTACCAAATTCTAAAAAATAAAATAAAAAATCTAATTTTAATTTTTCGAGGACATATAAGCCAAGCTGTCAAATGGAGCGAGATCTGTAAGAGCATGCTCCCTGGAAACTTTCGAAATAAAAATAAGAAACGCGTTTTCAGGACAATTTAGTGTCGTATATTGTGAATGATGAATTTTAGAACACAAAAAAAGTCATTAAAAGGTGCACCTTTTTTGTTTTAAGTTTTCGAACCGTGATCTGATTTTGGCCCACTTGTTTCGGTGCAGTAGCCTTTTGGTTTGGAGAGGGTGCGTACCCCAGCATCCTTCTGTCTGCGTCCGCTCCTATTGTAGTACAGCATGTGAGCGCATGGCCGTAGCTAGCGGTGGGGGGGGGGGGGGGGGCAAGGAGGGCAGTTGCCCCCACCCTCCGAATAAAATCCGGAAAGCATTTTAGAAACTTAAAGAAAATTATCTTGTTACTGTTTAAGGAGTTTTAGACTATTAACTACTCAGTTGCCCCCCCCCCCCCCCCCCCCCCCCCCCCCCCCCCCCCCCCCCAAACAAAAAATCCTAGCTACGGTCCTGGAGCGGACAAACAAATCAGAGTAATTTAACGGACACTATATACAAACGAAGACTATCCACTTCCATCACCAGCTACAGGACTAAAATTACAAGTATAATATTTTAGTGAATTTCCATATATTTTCACATTATGGACGCTAAAGCCTGTACTATTATCCTGTTCAATTTTTTGCAAATGTTACGTTTATTTCCTATTCGGTATTTGTTTTCTTTGCATTTACATGAAAACAAACCCAAACCCTGACAGGTTTTATATACAAATCATCATATAAAATGCACGAAGTTGACTTAATTCCACTTTTTAAAAATCTCTGTCTTTTGAATGCACGTTATTTCTCCTATAAATAACTAAGGTCATTTGCATATCAAAACATTGGGATCTGAGGCTACGTGAAGGCCATTATAGCTTGTTTCACTAAATCAAGGTTATTATTGTTTTGCAGTGTGTAACAGCATTGTCTAATCTTTCCGTTAAACATAGATGTAAACAAACAGAATATGTAACCCTTTCTTGTAGGTGCATTATATTTAATAAATTTACCTAATGTATCATGTATTTTGATTTTATTATATCAATTATATATTAGCATACCATACCATACCTAACCTAACACAACTGAGGTGTAGCACAGTAATAAACACAAATCACCTCACACACCGCAGGAATGTGCTTTCCAAATTTATAAATAAATTTAATGCAGGGCCGGACTCAGAAGACCAGGGGGGGGGGATAAAATGTCAAAGGCCACCAACATCAAATAATAATAAAAATGTTATTTAATTTGCCTCTAAATTGGGAACTCATACGTATATATATATATATATATATATATTATATATATATATATATATATATATATATATATATATATATATATATATAGTTTAGGGTGGTGCTAGGGGCTGGGGTTTGGGAGTTGGGTGTTACATTTGTAATGCGAAAAACCAAAGGGCTATTGTTCGGACTCGTATGGGTTCAACCACTTTTTCATCCCGCAGACACAGTCATGAATGTTCAAAATACGATAGCATTGCTTGGTCAATAACATCATTATTTCGATCTATGACTGCACGTGCTATTGTAGCAATGTGTAAACCACGTAAAATACAAGTTAGGTAGGGTATATAAATTCATTGAAAATGTATTAGTCGACATTCTTGTTATTGTTATTGAGGAAAAAAATGGGTAAATCGAAAAAAACACTTCAGTTGATGTAAAAATCGTGTATTAAGAACGTTTTCGATTATTTTGAAGATGAATATCAGCGCGGTAGACCTAGGTATGCTTCTTATCGAATTGTCGATCGAGTTGCCGCTGCACTTAAAGTTTCGGTTTCAACAGTAAAAAGAACTGTGAAAAATCTAAGCTCTACGAATCCAAGCACAGAAATCACTGTTAAAAAACGCGACCGAAAACTCATCGATTTATTTGATAAAGATGTTATTAGACGACGAGTATACAGATTTTATAGAGGGCGAATTACCTACATTACATAAGATTAACGTGGCTTTAAGGGAGGAATGTGGAATCAACATATCCATATCAACTTTACGAAGAACACTCCAATACCAACATATGTCTACAAACGGAAAAGTGATTTTTGAGGACGCCAATATATCAGACAGGAGACTGTCCTATCTCCATGAAATATCCAGTTTACGAGAACAGGAGTATTTAATAGTGTATCAAGATAAGACCTGGGTGAATGTCAACCACACAACATCCCACCACTGGACACAAGTACCGCCAATCACCTGCCGAAATCAGACGCTGCTGATCGAGTTCTTAAACTGTTCGGTGACTGGGAAGGGAAAAAGACTTATTATTTGTCATGCTGGCTGTGATAAATATGGATTGATAGATGGCTGTGAATTGATCTTTGAGGCTAAAAAAAACAGACGGAGACTATCATGGTGAGATGAATCATGAAAATTTCATCAAATGGTTTGAAGAACAACTTATGCCTTCTCTACCAGAACCTTCTGTTATCGTCATGGATAACGCAAGCTACCACAACAAATTAATTGAGATTACACGATGTCCTGCACTAAACGCTAAAAAGGAAGAAATTCAGTCGTGGCTACGAAACAAAAATATACCTTTTGAGAGTAACATGACAAAGCCAGTTCTTTATGAACTTGTGAAAAGTAACAAATGTGCAAAGCAATTTGTTACTGATGATATTGCTGAACGCCATGGGCACTTGTGTCTAAGACTGCCGCCAAGACATTCTGAACTCAATCCGATAGAACTGATCTGGAGTCAAGTCAAAGGCCACATAGCTCGTCATAATGATGGTAAAATGACCACGGTGCGGAGAGAATTTGCACATGCATTGAACTCTGTCACACCTACACACTTCTCTGACGCAGTTAAACATGTAATAAAGATCGAAGAAGATTTTAGAAAACAAAATAGTTTTATAAGAAATAAAATACCCCCTGTCATAGTCCCCCTTAACGAAGATAGTGATGAAGAAATGAGTTCGTCGACTGATTAAGTTATTTCTCCATACCCATCAGGAGTATTACTTTAATGTATGCATGAACTCTTTAACACCAAAAACAATTTATTTCCATATCATTCACTATCAAACAGCCTAACAATCTATAAACTAATCGACTAGAAATGCATGTAGACTACACATACATACGAGAGAAATGTTTATTTAACGACACACTCAACGCATTTGATATACGTTTATGTGGCGTCAGACAAAACGGTTAAGGAGCATTATGACAGTGAGAAAGAAACTCGCTACCGCCACATGGGCCACTGTTTCCGATAAGCAATTTTGATAAGCAATAAGGGACGTTTTATATGCACCATCCCATAGACAGGATAGCACATACCACAGCCTTTATACATCAGTTGTGGTGCACAGGCTGGAACTAGACACAACCCAATGGGTCCACCATGTGGGATCGATCAGTCGACCTACCATGAGCGAACGCTTTACCTCTGAGCTACGTCCCGCTCCATATACAAAAGAAGCCTTAAGTGGGGTTGGGGTTGTACAGAGGGTCACACCTCCACCAATCGCATGCATACCATATTCTTCTCTCTCCCTATAACCATATAACCATAGATTAAAATAGGTGGAGTGCGTCGTTACATAAATGACGTGTCTCTCTCTCTCTCTCTCTCTCTCTCTCTCTCTCTCTCTCTCTCTCTCTCTCTCTCTCTCTCTCTCTCTCTCTCTCTCTCTCTCTGTGTGTGTGTGTGTCTGTCTGTCTCTCCCTTCAGCGCGCGCGCTTGTGTATTCCACAATATAATTATAATATTTGATAAAAAAAAAAATTCAAACTGAGGTTTTGTCACTTGAACTCCCCACCTGAATCCGCGCCTGCTTCATGTTTACTGATATTTTCTTAAATATAGGTCATACTACGATTTGTGCGGATAGGACGATATAACCGAACATTAGTTTGAAACGCACTATAGGTAGTACTAAACCAAATAACTTCCGGCTGGGTTAAAGTTCGAGGTGCACCGAACTTTTGTAGAGAAGTGAACACCACAATAAATGTGAGTGTGTTGGTTGTAAAAAATAATAGTTTCATCTGGGTAAAAAAAAATGTGCAATTTTATTTCATCTAGTACCAATGTGTCAAGTAGCCTTGTGCTTGAAACATGTATGGGGTACCTGTAAAAAAAAGTACTCGAATTTTGTGCGAAACTAGGGTAGTCATAGACGCTACCCGTTATCTCAGAAACGAGCAGCTTGACCTCCATTTTTTTCTGATTCACTTTAAGTGTAAGGGGTGGTAGTGTTTATATCCGTGGCGTTTATGTCGGTTGATACGTTGCAGGTAGGAGTTTTAGCCACATATGTTACTATTGTCGTCTATGGGATTTGATTTGGTAGTATACACCCTATAGAATGATGCTTTTAATATGCAAATGACCTTAGTTATTTATAGGAGAAATAACGTGCATTCAAAAGACAGAGATTTTTAAAAAGTGGAATTAAGTCAACTTCGTGCATTTTATATGATGATTTGTATATAAAACCTGTCGGGGTTTGGGTTTGTTTTCATGTAAATGCAAAGAAAACAAATATCGAATAGGAAATAAACGTAACATTTGCAAAAAACTTTGGGTCTAAATAATTGAACAGGATAATAGTCCGCAATTTGGGATCGTAGTCTGTATTGTGTTGCTGTACGTAAAACAATATGATATAAGAAAAGGAAAACTTACCAAGCTTCCATCTTTTGTATACTTATCTCATAACAACCAAGTGACGTCAAAACATTGTGACGTCAAAACATTGTGACGTCTGTACCCATGGCAGCATTTGAAACACTTCCGACGTTTGTGCAAAGGTAGTGCTGTCCGGTGTTTCCATGGTATCGGCGCACCTAAAGTAAATGTTTGTTTTGTTTAACGACACCACTAGAGCACATCGATTCATTATCTGCTATTGGATGTCAGATGTTTGGCAATTCTGACATCTAGTCTAAGATAGGAAATCCGGTACATTTTTTCCATTAGTAGCAAAGACAGGATAGCACATACCACGGCATTTGATATACCAGTCGTGGTGCACTAGTAGGAACGTGAAATAACTAAATGGTTCCACCGACGTGGATCTGTCCCACACTGACCGTGCATCATGCGAGCGCTTTGTCACTGGACTACGTTCAGCCCCCTCGTACCATCACAAGAGTACATTAATTTATTAATCATCGGCTATTGGATGTCAAAATATGAACTGTGTTGAAGGGACATTCCTGAGTTTGCTGGAATTTGTAAGATGTTATCGACTAACAGATACTTTTTTGACTGAAAAACGAGAATTAGGTTTGAACAGAAACGGGATTGGACGAGTCAATTACTTGCCAACAAGAGTCGACGGTGAAATATGAATCTAGCTTTAGAGAGGTAATTCGTAGCGAGCAAAGGATATTTTATATATACATGTAGCCTACTCGAAAGTATTCCCCAAAAGAAACACAACAAGGCTGGGAAGGGTTCGAGGGTTTATTCTCTCTATCACACCATACGCGTGGTTCTTCGCTGTGGGTGATGAACCGTATAGGATGATAACACTATTACACGTACCTGGGCTTCATCCTGTAAGTGCCAAAAGGAAGTCTGAAGATAACGAAAGGCTCAGGAAAATGAAAAGGCAACTGCAAGTCGTAAGTATGTAACGTGTACTGTCACTGTCTACACTCAGCGCTGCACGGACCTGACTCACTATCACGTGACACCAAATACACATAACCATTGGATAGAATCAACCAATGGCTCGTCCCTAGCCAGTATGGCGAGAAACAACCATAAAAGGCTTTGTCTAATGCACCAATATGATATTCTCCACGCAGATTGAGAATATCCTATTATAAAATAAATAGAATCCTAAAATAAATATTAATAGTAATAGATAAAATATGTTATTTATATACAAACGGCCAAATATTTAGTACCCGTTACATAGTTACATACTCCCCCTAGTTGTAAAATGACGTCCTCGTCATTTAATGTCATATGACCCCAGTGAACTTGTAACAATCTGCAGTACTGCATTCACTGCTTCTATCGACATCCGATCAAATAAGTTCATTGAAGCCATATCCGTGAGAATTTTTACTCTGTCCTTCCAGTCTCATCCCAAAGACTTGATCATGGCAAAATCCCCATGTGTCATCCACTTTGGAGGCCGTCTCTCCCTAATGGATCGTCTTGGAACAGGAACTGGACTCCTAATGTCTTCAGATTCAGACAAAAAATCTGAAACAGGCTCAACCTCTGCTGTCTCATCCGCAACTGTCTCATGGTCTGAACTAGCTACTTCACCTACAAGGGATGTCTCATGATCATCCGTTGACGAAGTGCTGTCTATACCCATAACACCAACAGAGTCCCTGTCAGCAGTAGGTGCGGTGCTGGCATCTGTTGGTTCTGTGACTGTTGCCTCTGTAACCAGCACAACAGAATCGACTTGAAGATAGTCTTCATCATCCGACGGGGTTGCTCCGTCGTCCAATTCCGTTGGGGGTATCCTTTCAGCAGTAACTTCAGTTGGCTTTTGTCGCTGTCGTTAGGTTGGTCGTCTTGATTTTGGTGTTGGCACATCTGGAACATCAGTAGCTATGGGAAGAGATCCGATTGGTAACAGAAGGTTCCTGTGAAGTGTTCTACTTTTACCGTGTCCATTTTCCTTCCGCACCACAAACACAGGGATATCCTTGTTTGGCTGATCTTGGATAAGGTAAGGTTCCTCTTCCCATCTGTCGGCAATCTTATGCTTACCATCGAATGCCAATCTTCTAACCAAAACTCTGTCGCCGGGTTGCAGGATGGAACCCCGAATTCTGACATCATAGCCCTTCTTCTGATGTTGTCGACTGTGCTCTGCTGCCTTAGGTCTCACTACACAGATGTCATCTGCCATTCAAACCCATGTTAAACTGCCCAGCTTCAAGCGAAGATTGCCCATAGAACGGGTTCTCGTTGGCACTAACAACATACACCATTGCAAACATACATTATATAAGCATTTATTTTCACTCCAAAATTGAGAACATTTCCGTCTCAGTTTTTTGCTATATGACCGCATCTGGCTGTAGTACCGGTCCGAACAGGTGGTTATTAACCGATTCACTCCAGCTGTCACTTGCGCTATATACCCATGTCCATAAAGGTCGATGCACAATATTACAAAATAACATGGGCAAAATACAGCCAGAAGGCTTACCATTAAATATACGTATTGTTTTAATTCTTCACCATTTCCTAGAAGTGAATATGTGAACCATAACATGTGTCCCAATTAGGAACTATAGTGGACCGTGATGAATGAACTCTCACCCGGAAGTGATCTGTGTAGTGAGACCTTAAAGTCTAGTGACCGATTTTGTCAAACTTGGTTTGAAGTCAGTCTGATAATTTGGGTCATTTACACCATGAAAAGCTATACTAGAGCCGTGTAACTTATGAACTCTAACCAATACACCAAAGATAGATGCACCATACCATCCAATAAAACTTCATATTACATTGTTACTATTTGGTCATCCACACAATAGATGGTAATCAAACAAGCAGCCACTATATGGTAATGTATGACCTTGTTGGTAGTTCTGATATGGGGAACATACAAAGAAGCTAATTATCTAGTTAGTTCATTAAAAATATTAGTTTCCATCAATTGTTGCTATGGGCAACAATTGTTTCATAATGAAGTGTTGAAATCTCCCTGGGGTTTTCTGTATATTTCAGCCTGGAAGATCCACATATTATTAATGGCAGATACAAATTCTGCTTTCATAGTAGAATACTATGTTTATATATTCACAATACCATCAAAACTGTTTGTCACTATGACTGTACATTCGAAAAAAATGCATTATGCACCAAAATTACAGAAATTAGGGTGAATTTGGATATTGACCTTGTGACCTTGAATTTTGACCTTTTACAATGAGAAACTCAGTGTTAGACACTCAGATCAATTTATTTATTACATGTAAGAACATTACAATATACATTTTGACACACACACCCCTAAAAAATAAAAATAAAATAAAAATAAAAATAATAAAAATAAATAAAATTGACATGTTTGCAATATGTACCCAAATAGGGCCCCCATACACTTGGCTGAAATCCACATCGATGTAATTACCTTTTATAAGGATGCAACACTAGTATATTTTAATTTTGGCTTGCTAAACTTATATATTTTGGGATAAACAGTAATTTCATGTTTTACATTATGGTCTCACTACACAGATGTCATCTGCCATTCAAACCCATGTTAAACTGCCCAACTTCAAGCGAAGATTGCCCATAGAACGGGTTCTCGTTGGCACTAACAACATACGCCATTGCAAACATACATTATATAAGCATTTATTTTCACTCCAAAATTGAGAACATTTCCGTCTCAGTTTTTTGCTATATGACCACATCTGGTTGTAGTACCGGTCCGAATAGGTGGTTCATTAACCGATTCACTCCGGCTGTCACTTGCGCTATATACCCATGTCCATAAAGGTCGATGCACAATATTACAAAATAACATAGGCAAAATACAGCCAGAAGGCTTACCATTAAATATACATATTGTTTTAATTCTTCACCATTTCCTAGAAGTGAATATGTGAACCATAACATGTGTCCCAATTAGTAACTATAGTGGACCGTGATGAATGAACTCTCACCCGGAAGTGATCTGTGTAGTGAGACCTTAGACGCTAACCTGTATGATTCTTGCAGTCTTTGTCGTAAAGCTGACGTGTAATCATGTAGATTCTTCTTGTCTTGTTTTGGTTCCAGATCCAAGGCAACATCAACAGGCAACCGTGGATTCCTGCCAAACATCAGAAAGAATGGTGCATAACCAGTGGAATCATGTCTGGTACAGTTTCAGATGGTCAAACTCCCGGTACAACGCTGGTGCTTCTGCTGAGCGAGGCAACCCTTGTAGAGATGGTTTTGTACCTTGTGTCAAGCTTCTCAGGAATGGTTCTATGGTTATATCTCCAGTTTGGTGATGTCTCCAATCTCTCAAAGTCATGTTATTGATTGAATGTCCATCTTCATCCTCGTCATCAATTACATCCGAGGACATACAAAGACTTTCAATATAACTGGGAGTCTGACATGCTGCTGCGATCGCCTTGATGGATTCAGAGGTAATACCTAGCTGCTTTTCCCCACTGTAGTTATTACCTGGGAGGCGAGAGAGCGCATCAGCATCTGCATTGCTTTTCCCTGTCCGGTACTGAATTGAAAAATCGTAAGACGCTAAGGAAGCTAACCATCTATGGTCTGTGGCATCTAGTTTAGCCGTGGTTAATACATAAGTGAGAGGATTGTTATCCTTAAACACAACAAACTTGTGGCCATATAAATAATCACTGAATTTCTCAGTAATTGTCCATTTCAGTGCCAAAAATTCTAGTTTGTGTGCTGGATAATTTCTCTCAGTCTTTGTCACACCACGGCTTGCATAAGCTACTACCCTCTTCGTACCCTCTTGTTCCTGGTAGAGTACTGCCCCAAGACCAGAGCTGCTTGCATCTGTATGCAATTCAAATGGAAGAGAGTGGTCCGCATACGCCAAAATAGGTGGCGACGTCAACGCCCGCTTCAACTGATCAAAAGCATTTTGTTGATCTGCTCCCCATACCCAATCCACAACAGCTGGTCTTTTCTTCGATGACTTCTTCTGTTTAGTCCTGGTTGGTGGAAGTAGAATCGTAAGAGGCCGTGCTATCGTAGAGAAATTGGAAATATACTTACGATAGTACCCAAGAAATCCTAGGACCTGTCGCAACTGCTCTGGATTAGTAGGTTCTGGCCAGTTGACAATCTTTTCTATCTTTTTAGGATCTACCTTGACGCCATCCACGGACACAATGTGCCCTAGATACTTGACTTGATCCTGAAAGAAACTGCATTTCTTGGGTGCCAACTTGAGATTGTATTCCCGAAGACGGTTCAATACCAATTCCAGTCGATGAAGATGCTCTTCGAATGATAATGAAAATACAATAAGATCATCAATGAATATACAACACTTCTGCAGGTACAGATCTTCAAGACAATCTTCCATGAGTCTCTGGTACGTTGATGGACTATTGGTCTGTCCAAAACCCATACGGTTATACTCATAGAAGCCGAGTGGTCCTACTGTAAACGCTGTCCTGGCTTTATGTTCTTCAGCTATCTCCACCTGATGGTATCCACTCTTCATGTCAACAACACTGAAGAACTTCGAACCAGCCAGACAATCAAAAATCTCTTCTGTCCTATGCAAAGCATACGAATCCTTTACGGTTTGTCGATTCAACTGCCGGTAATCAGCGCACATCCGTAAAGAACCATCTTTCTTCTTTGCAATCACCACTGGTGATGCCCACGGGCTGTGAGATCTCCGGATGATTCCACACAACAAAAGCTGTCGTAAATGTTGTTTGATCTCTTCGTACATAGCCGGCGGAATGCGGCGATGTCGTTGCTTGAACGGGGTACTGTCAATAAGCTCAGTTCTGTGCTGTACATTAGTACAGTGCCCAATGTCGAACTCACTTGCAGAAAAGACATCTTGATAATTTAAAATCAAGTTGGTCCCCTCCCGCAACTGCTCCGGAGTTAGTCCTTGTGAAGGGAGAGTAATCTTCTGCAGCAACCACTCGTCATCTTCCTCCTTTTGTTCTACGTCTTCCAAAGTTACTTCCTGTATCTCACACAAGAGGCCCTTAGACGGAATAACAACGGTCTGAGTAGTTACATTGGACAATCTTACCTCCACTGGAGAATTGGATCTGTACTGGTACCTAAATACAACAGGCGATACCTCTAAGTCTGGATGATCACATTTCCCTGTTGTTGCCATCATCGCACATGTATCCCTGTAAGGAATCTTCTTATCCAGGTACCCAGGGATACTAATGGTCGAATTAGGTGGAATAGTAATGCTATCTTTCTGTGCACTCCTAACCAGACCTAATCTACCCTTACACTGTGAAAGTGTCTTGTCCTGTAACACAATGCTCCTGAAAGCAAGGTACCAAGGTGTACGCAATTCCGCTACTTGTAGAAATCTATCACCATAAGTTTGGCGACATTTATCTAAAGCAGAGGTTAAAACATTTGTTCCCAATAAAATTGGAACACTAGCGTTGTAACTTCTATCCGGAACAACCAAAAACAAACAAAACCTAGGTGAATCAGTCAAACCCTGTAACACCACAGTCGTTTCAATATATCCTTTATATGGTAATGACTGACCGTCCGCACATTCAATATTCAACAGATTAGTCAGAGGATGAATATCTTCTTCCTTGAGATAATCGGAATAAAAGGTTTCGCTGACTGTTGAAACAGTGGAACCTGTATCCAACAAAGCTGTACACAAATTACCACCAACAACAACGGAAACCTCATTCGCTTCACCAATGAGACCCTCTGGAATGGAAGAGAAAACCTTGGAGCATTTGCCTGTGCCAACTTGTGCTTGCTCCCCAACAAAAGTGGTCCTCAGTTTAAATCCAGAGGCTCATTTCTGCAACCTATGGCTGTGTCCAACTTGTCCACATTTCCAACACTGTATCTCCTTTCGACGTTGTGGAGTTCTGCCTGAAGAAGACTGTGCATGGGTTCTTACACCCTTATAAGTCGAAGGTGTGGTGGGTGGCTGTCTATCAGGTGTGGGACCTTTTCGGCGAAGACACTCTTGGACATGGCTGGCCAGTAAAATCTATCCTTTAACAGAGCAAGTGTCCTCTCACGGCCCATATGCCCAATGTCGTTGTGGAGCCCTTGCAATGCCATGGGTCGACACTTGACTGGGAGTACTAACTGCATCTTCTCATCTCCATTAACCAGTGTAGATCGATATAAAACTCCCCTGTACCTGGGCTTCATCCTGTAAGTGCCAAAAGGAAGTCTGAAAATAACGAAAGGCTCGGGAAAAGGAAAAGGCAACGGCAAGTAGTAAGTATGTAACTATGTAACGGGGACTAAATATTTGGTCATTTGTATATAAATAACATATTTTATCTATTACTATTAATATTTATTTTACGATTCTTTTTATTTTATTATAGGATATTCTCAATCTGCGTTGAGAATATCATATTGGTGCATTAGACAAAGCCTTTTATGGTTGTTTCTCGCCATACTGGTTAGGGACGAGCCATTGGTTGATTCTATCCAATGGTTATGTGTATTTGGTGTCACGTGATAGAGAGTCAGGTCCGTGCAGCGCTGAGTGTAGACAGTGACAGTACACGTTACATACTTATGACTTGCAGTTGCCTTTTCCTTTTCCTGAGCCTTTCGTTATCTTCAGACTTCCTTTTGGCACTTACAGGATGAAGCCCAGGTATATGTAATAGTGTTATCATCCTATACGGTTCATCGCCCACAGCGAAGAACCACGCGTATGGTGTGATAGAGAGAATAAACCCTCGAACTCTTCCCAGCCTTGTTGTGTTTCTTTTGGGGAATACTTTCGAGTAGGCTACAATGAAGCCGACGTAGGGACCCGAGGCTCTCGGACACTGATGAATGGGACACATCGCCTGACCATCGGACGTCACATCCTGTTTCCACAGACACACGGACAGTGGAGGAACGGAAATACTTTTGTGTATTTGTGACAGTGATGTGAACAATGACTTCATAACAAGTGTTTGAAAGTTTCAGTTTGTGTTTGCTGAACTTCATATATTCTTTTCATGATGTATATGTGAGTACTTACATGACCATTATTATTGCATATGTGTACTCGGATGTAAACAAAACTTGCCAGTAGTTTTTTGTTTCTTAATTGTACTTAGTTTATTGTTGGATTTAAAAATAAAAAAAATAAAAATAAAAAAATAAAAATAAAAAATTCTAATGTAACTTGAGGTATACTTTTGTACCGTTATATATATATTATTTTATTTTATTTTGGCTACAAAGTTGTTAAATAATTTCAACGACCTTGTGACATAGTTTAAAGTTGGTGAATATTTTTTTTTTAGGTTTCTGTGACCTGGTTTATTTATATAATACTAAGTTTAGTAAATAAGTAAATATATCACTTGTTTAATATTTAATAAAATAATATAGCGAGTGATTGTTTGCTTTAATTTGAATGTATTTATTTTAA
Organism: Gigantopelta aegis; assembly: GCF_016097555.1. NCBI lineage: Eukaryota > Metazoa > Mollusca > Gastropoda > Neomphalida > Peltospiridae > Gigantopelta > Gigantopelta aegis. The sequence goes on from NC_054702.1 coordinate 39,177,967, forward strand.
ATTTAATTTTTTAAAAATAATAATAATTTAGTTAATAACTTCATGTGAGTTGTGTATTTAATTTTGTTTTGTTTTGAATTTGTTTTTTTTTGTTTTTTGTTTTTTTTAATTTAAACAAAAAACAAACAAAAATGGCCTTCTTCTTCATCCTTACTTGGTGTAATATTTGGTATTGTGGTTTATTCCTGATTTTTTTTTTCTTCATCCTTACTTAGTGCAATGATATTTATTATTTTTTATTTTTTTTGGAACTTTTTAACTTTTGAGTTATTGTTGTTGTTTATTATTATTATTTCCCTTTCTTGATGTGATGACATACTATTTAATTTAGCATTCTGGGATCTTCATCCTTGCTGTGGGTTATTTGAATGTTAGTTTAGTGTCATTTTAAATGACAAAAAGCATCCTGTAGTATTGAATAGAAATTAAATTAGATAGGACTCCATAACTGGAAATAATGTAATGCAATAATAGTTAGGAACTAAAAGAGTTTAATTATAACTATATTATTGTTAGGTTGCACCTGATATTAATTTTAGTAATTGTTTTGCATTTAATACGCATTGCATTGCACAATTCTAAATTTTGTTTTCTTTTGCTGTCTTGCTGAGTACTGTTTTCTTCCAGCTTTTCTTTCTTGACGCACATACATACATACACACTGATACACATCAGCGCAGATGTGAATGTGTTATTTCAGGTTGTGTTAGTGACATCCTGGCCTTAGAGTTGTAGTTGCCCAAATATTTTGGGTGTTGTTTACTTTCAAGGCATTTGATCTGGGTGCTAGTTTTAAGGCGTTCTGTCTTATAGTAGTGCACCCAGGGTGTGTTGACAGATTCAAGGTGTTTGACGTGTGAATATTTGATGTTTGTTTAATTGACCAAGGGGTGATCACCAGTGATACACCTTGTTCTTGTTTGGAATTGACACTTTCTTTATCAGAAAGTGGCGCAGAGTGAATAGATACTCGCATAAATCCCTTGTTGTATGTATGCTGTATTTCTTGTATGTACTGTGATGTGTATTGATATTACCTAAATGTGATTTATTTGCTCATAATTTTTATATTGTTTGGATTGAATTTCAGCACTGATACTTTTGCATTGTTCTAGGAAAAGAAAGCATTTTGTTTCTCTTGCAGGTGTCATTTATAACGTTACATTTCATTGATTTTCAGGATGGCACAATTTGGAGGTCTGTTTGAGGCCAGTGGTTTGGAAGATGATACATCTACTTCTGACCATATTACCATGGAAGAGGTTCCAACTTTGCTTTCCACTTTTAAGAAACTTGGAATCAAACCCAAGATGGATAGCCCCGAGGACTTCAAAGCTTGGGCTTTAGCTTATGCTGAATCGCTAGGAGGAACTGAACCGAAAGAACAGAAACCAGTTGTTAGCACGGTTGAGATTAGTCAACCACCCAGAATTTCTTTTTTCTCAGGTGACATTGGTGTCAAAGCAGAAAGTTCTTTTGATACTTGGGTTTATGAGATAGATTGTCTTAAGAGAGACAAGAGGCAGTCAGGCGGTCTCTTAAAGGCGATGCGGCTAAGGTTGCAATGTGCCTAGGTTCTGATGCTAGCCTTAGTCAGTTGGTTCATAAACTACAAAGTATTTATGGGTCTGTTGATGAGGGTGAGGCACTTCTTGGCGAGTTTTACAGCGCTCGGCAACAGGATGGCGAAGATGTTTCGTCTTGGGGTTGTCGAGTAGAGGATTTGTTTTATAAAGCTTTCAAGAGCAACGTAGATCAGATGAATGTCAACCACATGCTGCGAACTAGATTTTGGGATGGACTACAACAGTGGATCAAGGATTGTAGTGGCCACATCTTTGACAAGATCCAAGATTTTGACAGACTGAGAGTGGAGCTGCGCCGAGTTGAACAGAACCATATGGTTTCGGATTTCATCGGGACGAAGCAACCCACCAAGAAGCCTGTTCCGGTCAAGAGGAGTTTGCTCGCTCCACCTCCACCACCGTCCGAAAGGGAGGGTATCGAGAAACTTTCTTCAAGATTCGACAAGTTAGAGACTCAGTTACATGACAGGTCAACCAGAGGTCCCTACGTCGGCTCCATTGTAGCCTACTCGAAAGTATTCCCCAAAAGAAACACAACAAGGCTGGGAAGGGTTCGAGGGTTTATTCTCTCTATCACACCATACGCGTGGTTCTTCGCTGTGGGCGATGAACCGTATAGGATGATAACACTATTATATGTACCTGGGCTTCATCCTGTAAGTGCCAAAAGGAAGTCTGAAGATAACGAAAGGCTCAGGAAAAGGAAAAGGCAACCGCAAGTCGTAAGTATGTAACGTGTACTGTCACTGTCTACACTTAGCGCTGCACGGACCTGATTCACTATCACGTGACACCAAATACACATAATCATTGGATAGAATCAACCAATGGCTCGTCCCTAGCCAGTATGGCGAGAAACAACCATAAAAGGCTTTGTCTAATGCACCAATATGATATTCTCAACGCAGATTGAGAATATCCTATAATAAAATAAATAGAATCGTAAAATAAATATTAATAGTAATAGATAAAATATGTTATTTATATACAAACGGCCAAATATTTAGTCCCCGTTACATAGTTACATACACAATACATCAGGCAGGTTAGCACATACCACGGCCCTTGATATACCAGTTGTGCCGTATCGGGTGTAAAGAAGGCGGTCGGCAGTACAAATCAATTGAGGAGAACCCGTTGGAATGGACGGAAACTGTGTTGCATGAACGGGAGTGTCATACGGAATTTATGAAACGAGTTTGGGAATCATTTTATCATAGGCGTACGGGCTCCCATTTTTGTAGGGGAGCAGGCTGATTTCTGTCCGAATTAATTTTTAAAATGCCAGAATCTTAAGTGACGTCAGAAGTGTATCATAACAGTTTTGTCCCGGGTCGGTCCCCTGGTTATCCAGAGACGGGACCCGGGACAGACATGCTTGAAACCTTTGTGGTATATGAGCATGTTAAAATTAAATACGCTCCGCCCATAACAGTTTTCAAGGTATTTGAGAGTTTACGATTTCTCTACGCGAAATGTTCGTGAAATATGTGAGGCTGAGTTTCCCTAGAAGTCCAAATGTCCGTCTAGCTTTCTTATAGTCAGAGTACTCGGGCTAGGAAATGATATGATATGAATCATATGAATAGATATGATTAGATTATGGCATGGTATGGCATGGTATGGTATGGTATGGCATGGCATGGCATGGCATTGTGTGGTGTGGTGTGGTGTGGTGTGGTGTGGTGTGTGGTGTGGTGTGATGTGGCGTGGCGTGGTATGTTATGGTATAGTATGGTATTGTATGTTATGGTATGGAAATTATAGAATGGTATTATTATGGTATGGTGACAAATGAACTTGGTGGAGACCGTCATGAAAGTGAAATGTCAAACGTTAATCATGACTCGTGAAAAGAGAACGTCTATGGAAACCCAGCCTGAGAGTTTATGATTTTTCTACGCGAAACTTGAGAGAGGCGCGTTTCTCGCGGTCGTGCTGCGTACACGTAGTTAACAAAACACAGTTACAGATTTTCTCACGTTGACATTTGGTATTACAAAGAAAAAAAAGACATTTTTTATTTAACAACGCACTCAGCACATTTTATTTACGGTTATATGGCCCAATGGGCCCACTAACGGGGATCGATCCCACACCGACCGCGCATCGAGCGAGCGCTGTACTACTGGGCTACGTCCCGACCCTTGGTATTACAAATGCACACAACATATTTGTAAGTATAATATTAAATATATGTTCATTTCTTTTAATTTGTTAGTGTTCACAGGAATATGTTGGACTATTGATTCAAAAAAAATTGTATATGTCTTGTATAAAATTAAAATAAAAAACCGACGTAGATTTAGGCGGTGATGTGATACCTATTTTAAAATAAAAGCTGAAAATATCTTTTAAAAGCTGAAATGTCTATACCATATCTAAATAAAGGTAATTGTTTAGCATTTCCGATCAAATCCGGTCTATTTTTTAAAACATTATTTTATGAGAAAAAAAAGCTGAAATCAGATAAAAATTTGAAAAATCACATTCCTGTTTAGGACTTTACAACGGTTAAAAACATGCCTGCTTTGAATTAATGCTTTCATAGAAATCTATCTACCGGCCTCGGTGGCGTAGTGGTTAGGCCATCGGTCTACAGTCTGTTAGGTACTGGGTTCGGATCCTAGTCGAGGCATGGGATTTTTAATCCAGATACCGACTCCAAACCCTGAGTGAATGCTTCGCAAGGCTCAATGGGTAGGTGTAAACCACTTGCACCGACCAGCGATCCATAACTTGTTCAACAAAGGCCATGGTTTGTGCTATCCTGCCCGTGGGAAGCGCAAATAAAAGATCCCTTGCTGCTAATCGGAAAGAGTAGCCCATGTAGTGGCGACAGCGGGTTTCCTCTTAAAATCTGTGTGGTTCTTAACCATATGTCTGACGCCATATAACCGTAAATAAAATGTGCTGAGTGCGTCGTTAAATAAAGCCCCCCCCCCCCCCCCGACCCCCCGGGTCGTACGCCCATGTGTGTATTAGTGGTGAATAAGTGAAATATTTGTTATCGGCGAACTCAAAAATTATTAATTATTAATGTAAAGGTATTTAGCGTCAAACTTAGAATTGTTGTTGTATTAGAGCGGGAATCTTTGTTTACTATGTGGTAGTCAAACATTCCGCGTTTTCGCTGTAGAGTGAACTCTGACGGTAGAAAGCGATCATAACCGTCCAAATGTCCGTCTAGCTCTCGAACGGCAGAATACTCGGGCTAATAACAATAATGCCATCGGACATAAGACTGGTAGGTACAGGGTTCGCAGACCGGTACTGGCTCCGACCCAGAGCGAGTTTTAACGAATCAATGGGTAGGTGTAAGACCACTACACCCTCTTCTCTCTCACTAACCACTAACAACTAACCCACTGTCCTGGACAGACAGCCCAGATAGCTGAGGTGTGTGCCCATGACAGCGTGCTTAAATCTTAATTGGATATAAGCAGGAAAATAAGTTGAAATGAAATGAAAATAACATATAATTTATTCACCCTAAACATACAGTTCATAGGCACACACATGATATACATTATTCATAACATAATTTAAACTATATATATCACATACTTATACATACACACAATACATTATCCATAGTTTATGACATAATTATACATACACATAATACATTAACCTATAATCCATCGTATAGTTGTATATTCATCACATAATAAATAATACATTGCAGTACATTGTGGAATTTGTGGAGAGTGATACCTAGATATATTATACATTATCCGGAATGTTGCTCTATTGGTATGACCCAGGCAATGAAGATAGCGTGGGTAAAATAAGACATTTATGTAACCGTTTATTGTAGACCATATGGGTAATAACCTATTCTTACACCCCCGTTGGTGAGAACACCATGGGCCGAATTTACGAAGCCTGTTTTTCTTGAACGCAGATGTTTAAGCATTGTAAATGTATGTGGTTACACAAGTGTAAGTCATAAACAGGCTTTGTATATTCGGTCTCATATGTTATTTTCGACAACACAGTGTTAACAATTTCAAGACATACGACTGGCTGCTCCTAGGCGATGACCAGGTCACCAATGCCAAAGCACACACACACGCACGCGTACACATGGACAGACGGACGGACAGAGGGAGTTAGGAGACACACACCAGACACAACCACATGGATAACCCTAGATAGCCGATATGAATATCGGCTGCCTGCCTAGGTAAAAGCGAAGTATAAGGGCGATAACTCCTGTTACCAACACTATACCTGCCTAATCTAACAGTGCTCTCCCTTGCATACCAGATAATATCACAATCGTAATAATACTAATAGTATGTATACATATTCCGATTGTAATATGATTCAGGGGCGGATCCAGAATTTTGTAAACCGATGGATCTTAAAATTCTATAACGGGCATATTTGGGTTTTATGAGCTGAGCTTCGAACGTCTAAGGGAGCGAGATTAGTTTAATAGTGCGAGGGCACGCGAAAAATTTAAAAATAAAGTTCGTTTGTTTGTTTTGTTGAACGACACCACTAGAGAACATTGCTTTATTAATCATCGACTATTGGATGTCAAACATTTGGTCATTTTGACACAGTCATAGAGAGGAAACCCGCTACATTTTTCCATTAGTAGCAAGGAATCTTTTATATGCACCATCCCACAGACAGGATAGCACATACCACGGCCTTTGAAATACCAGTCGTGGTGCACTGGCTGTGACAAGAAATAGCTCAATGGGCGTATCAATGGGGATCGATCCTAGACCGACCACGCATGAGGCGTGCACTTTACCACTGGGCTACGTTCCGTCCCCACAAACTGAACGGTTTATGATAAAAGAAATAACAATTGTTTTTACAAACAAAAATTCCTTGTTGTTTAAATTACGTCATAATGACAACAACTGGTGTAACAAAGGCCGTGGTATGTACTATCCTGTCTGTGGGATGGTGCATATAAAAGATCCTTTGCTGCTAATAGAAAAGAGTAGCCTATGAAGTGACGACAGCGGGTTTCCTCTCTCAATATCTGTGTGGTCCGTAAACATATTTCTGACGCCATTTAACCGTAAATAAAATGTGTTGAGTGCGTCGTTAAATAAAAGATTTCTTTCGTTTTTTATTTGTTTGGAACATTTTGTGAAGTTAAAAAGGCCACTTCAAACGGGCAAAACCCCCATGACATCCCTCCCTCGGATTCGCCAATGTGATTGCCTGGTATGCAAGGTGGGTGGTGCGATGTATAGATATTTATTAGATTTTTCCTACGGGGTTGAGGAACAAGAGGACGGGTAAGTTCACAAAATAATACCTGTGTGTTATCGCTATCAACTGTTATCTCTGGACTCAAAATTGTGTTTTCGGGACCGTGTCGGAAAACATTCCTTTGGGTAGGTTGGCTTTTTTTTTTTTTTTGCTTTTTTTTTATTTTATTATTTTCACTTCTACGACTGCAGATAAAATTTTCTATATGTACTCTTTTCAAATACGGGGGCGGGATTTAGCTCAGTCGGTGCGCGGTCGGTGTGGGATCGATCCCCGTCGGTGGGCCCATTGGGCTATTTCGTCGTTCCAGCTAGTGCACCACGACTGGTATATCAAAGGCCGTGGTATGTACACCATGTCTGTGGGATGGTGCATATAAAAGATCCCTTGCTGCTAATCGGAAAGAATAGCCCATGAAGTGGCGACAGCGGGTTTCCTCTCTCATTACCTGTGTGGTAAATAAAATCGTTGAGTGCGTCGTTAAATGAAACATTTCTTTCTTTCTTTTCATTCAGCTGATTGGGTGTTTTCTCGTTGCATCCAGTGCACCACAACTGAACAAAGGCAGTGGTATGTGGTTTCCTGTCTGTGGGAAAGTGCATAATAATTATTTTAAAAAATCCCTTGCTGCATTAGGAAAAATATAGCGGGTTTCCTCTGATGACCACGAGTCAGAATTAACAAATGTTTGACATCTAATAGTCGATGATTTGCTTCAGTGGTGTCGTTAAACAAAACAAGCTTTAACTTTTCAAATACATTTTTTTTTTTTTTTAATCGGGTTGGGTGGGAAATGCATTAAAAATAATTAGGATCGGACAGTAGCTTTCTCTAGGTACGGTCGATAGACACACTTTTTTTTAGACAGTATGGGTTCGGTAACACATAAACGTAGCATAACAACCCGCTTCTGAATATTAAATTTGATACTGAATGAATATTTAATACGAAAAATACATCGGCTATTGGGTGTCAAAGTAATGTAAATGCAAACATTAACTGATGATCAGTATAAAAATTAAAGAGTAAAATTAAAACAGTGTAAAGAATTGTTCAAAACATATACAAATAACACAGGTAAAATTAAAATTTAGAATAAAATTCAGTATCATGAAGAAATTTAAACAAAAGTCCAGGATGCAAAAATTGATAATGGTTAATATTTATGTGAATTTAGCCGAAGGATATCGCTGAATGGCGAGCGATGGTAAAAAATTTTTATTTAAAATAATTAAAGGGACAGTCTCTAGTTTGCATGATGACAAAAATATTTCTTCATTTTTCTTAAAGGGACATTCCTGAGTTTGCTACAATTTTTAAGATGTTATCGACTAACAGATACTTTTTAACGATTGTAATTACATATCAAATATATTTTTCTGCATAAAATATTAGTGGATGTATTAAACGTGTTTCTGGTCGTTCTAATATTTGTACTAGGTTAAATTTCCTTTTATTTCCTAAAATATTGTGTGTTTTGTACGTACGAAATTATTTGAAGACAAAATCCAGTTTGGGCTTCTTACAAATATTAAGACGACCAGAAACACATTGAATATACAGACACTGATATTCTAAACAAGAAAATATATTTAATATGCAAGTTTAATGTCAGAAATATTTTATTAGTTGGAAACATCTTACAGTGCAGCAAACTCGGGAATGTCCCTTTGGCTAACAAGCCCACAGAAAGTTATATCCAAATAATTTCATTTACTACTATTTTATAAATTTATATTCTTGTAAAATCCAGAAAAGGTTACTGATAAGTTAATACGTAACGCCACAGTTTAAAACCCTATGGTTTAAGCATTGCGTTATCGAGACTATATTTATGCTCCATTCATTACACACCGAGGGCATAACTAACTTAGCAGACAGTGAGTACTGGATGAAAAATATATATTTCCCAGTCCACAAAGTATAAGCTATTCCTATTAAAGGGACATACCCTAGTTGTAATACACTAAGGCATATTGTTTTACTATTGGAGCGGTTTTTGATTACTGAAATCATACTTTACTTAGATTTTATTGTTTAGATTATCCATTTCCGTACTTTCGAAGTGTTTTTGGTCATCCTGGTGTTTTTGATATCACAAAATGCATTCTTCATATTTTTAAAAACGCACGTGCGTCTGAGAGGTAACAGTTATGGAGTCGAGTTTTAGTCTATTTTTAGAGGCTATTTCACCATTTCAAAGTCACATACTCATGTTTTACTCAATTGTAACTTTATGTGTGTGTGTGTGTGTGTGTGTGTGTGTGTGTGTGTGTGTGTGTGTGTGTGTGTGTGTGTGTGTGTGTGTGTGTGTGTGAGAGAGACAGACAGACAGACAGACACACAGAGAGAGAGAGAGAGAGAGAGAGAGAGAGAGAGAGAGAGAGAGAGAGAGAGGCAGAGACAGACAGATCGACAGACAGACAGACATGAAAGTCACTGTGGCAGCTCATTACAATTGTTTAATATTGTTAAATAATCATACAAAGATTATGTAGTCTTTTATCATAGATTAAGTTAAAGTTAGTTTGTTTTGTTTACCGACACCACTAGAGCAGACCGATTTAGTAATCATCGGCTACTGGATGTCAACCAGTTCGTAGTTTGTGACTCGTAGTCTTAAAGGAAACCTGCTAATTTTTTCCATTAGCAGCAAACCGGCCTCGGTGGCGTAGTGGTTAGGCCATCGGTCTACAGACTGGTAGGTACTGGGTTCGGATCCCAGTCAAGGCATGGGATTTTTAATCCAGATACCGACTCCAAACCCTGAGTGAGTGCTCCGCAAGACTCAATGGGTAGGTGTAAACCACTTGCACCGACCAGTGATCCATAACTGGTTCAACAAAGGCCATGGTTTGTGCTATGCTGCCTGTGGGAAGCGCAAATAAAAGATCCCTAGCTGCTAATCGGAAAGAGTAGCCGATGTAGTGGCGACAGCGGGTTTCCTCTCAAAATCTGTGTGGTCCTTAACCATATGTCTGACGCCATATAACCGTAAATAAAATGTGTTGAGTGCGTCGTTAAATAAAACATATCTTTCTTTCTTTCATTAGCAGCAAGGGATATTGTATATGCACCATCTCACAGACAAGTTAGCACACACCACAGTCTTTGATATACCAGTCGTTGTGCACTGGCTGGAACGAGAAATAGCTCAATGGGCGCATCAAGCGAACTCTTTACCACTGGGCCATGTCCCGCCCCCTTTTTGACTCGAAGTCTTGGAAGAAACCCGCTACATTTTCCATTAGCACGGGATCGTTTATATTGACCTTTCCATAGACAGGACAGCCTATACCACGTCCTTTGATAACGCCAGTCTTATCAAAGATGAATGTGAAAATAGCCAAATAAGACACTTAAAAGTACGGCATTGCCCCTTTAACAGACGGGATGTTAACACACCCGTTCCCTGCATTCACGGGACAACACAATTAGTAACAGGGACCAAGCGATTCTTTTGATGAACTTACTCGCGCCTCTTACAATAGCTTCATTCGATCTGTATATAAATATATATAAATACAAAAAAAATCCCCGCTGTTCTTAGTGACTCCGCCCCTTTCACAATCTTCAGGTATAGAGCGGGCCAACTTGTTCCGTGTTTACTATGTCAGGTCACCGGCTATGGTCCGCCAACACGTTCTTGCGACGGTCATGAATGGAACGTGGGTAGGAAGTGGCCATCGGCGAGTTAGTCACAGAATACCACACTACCGGGATATCATGGAATTACCTGCTGTCATTTGACCAGACTGTCGCAATATGTTTTCCTTTCTTGGATTTAAGTTTCCCAGTGGATCTATACTAGCAGAGACTGCAAAATATTGGAGTTCGCGACCCGATAAGCGGGGGTAAACATGCGAGGAAGGACCCTTTTATACCTTACAACATTCGTGATAGCGACCATTGCATTGGGGAATGGATATAGCGGTTTTAGCGGAGGTGAGCTCTTTAAATTATTGTTTGGGTTTTTTGAATTTGTTTTATTTATATTTAAATTATAATAAATGCTTTTTAGATCAGTTTCAATGTTAATAACATGGAAACGATTCCTCAAATTTGACACCATCGACGTAAAAAAAATAAAAAAATAAAGTACAATGAAGCATTAACCCCTCTCCAAAACCCCTATTTAACAATTGAGTATATCACCGACCCCACGTCACCAAATAGTTCAACTTGTAAACGAACTACAAAATCTGCCCTTTTTAACACCTTCCCTCATGATCATATGTTTGACACCGAATAGCGGATGATTAATAAATCAATGTGCTCTAGTGGTGTCGTTAAAGAAAACAAACTACTTTTTCCTTCAGTTTGATGCATCTGTCGTCAAAACAGAATTTGGAAAAAAAAAAAAAAGTTTTACTTAAGACGTATCGGACTATAAACTCTTCAATAGATTTAATGTTATAAATATCAGCTGTAATAAAAGCATTATTTTGAAATCGTTACATAAGTCAGTCTCTTGACAATTTTCCTTTCCCTAAAGGCTAACGTTTTGTAACATTTCATGGCACCACTCACCTTCCAGGTCATTACATAACTGTAGTAGTAGGTTACGGCTTTACAATATCAGTAGTAATCGTTTGATGGTATGTAACCTTTCGCAGCCCCCACTTGACCCCAAAGCCAGTTTAATATTCTTTTTGGACTTTGTGAAATAAAATAAAGTAAAATATTACTGTCAAGTTATAGACCTTGTGAAACAAAATAAATCAAGCATGACACTGTCAAGTTAATAGTCCCCGAAAAATAAATAAAATTGTCAAGTTAAAAGTCACTGTGAAATGAAATGAAATCAAATCAAATATGATACAGTTACGTTAATAGCCCCTGTGAAATAAAAAAAAATCAAATATGACACTGCCAAGTTAATAGTTTCTATGAAATAAAATAAAATAGGATACTGCCAAGTTAATAGTTCTTGTGAAATAAAATAAAATAGGATACTGCCAAGTTAATAGTTCTTGTGAAATAAAATAAAATAGGATACTGCCAAGTTAATAGTTCCTGTGAAATAAAATAAAATAGGATACTGTCAAATAAAATAATGTAAAATTTGACACTGTCGAGTTAATAGTTCTTGTGGAATAAAATAAAATAGGATACTGCCAAGTTAATAGTTCTTGTGAAATAAAATAAAATAGGATACTGCCAAGTTAATAGTTCTTGTGAAATAAAATAAAATAGGATACTGCCAAGTTAATAGTTCCTGTGAAATAAAATAAAATAGGATACTGTCAAATAAAATAATGTAAAATTTGACACTGTCGAGTTAATAGTTCTTGTGGAATAAAATAAAATAGGACACTGTCAAGTTAATAGTTTTTATGAATTAAAATCAAATCAAATAAGACAGTGTCAAGTTAATAGTTTCTATTAAATAAAATAAAATCAAATATGGCACTGTCAAGTTACTATATAGTTTCTATGAAATAAAATCAAATCAAATAAGACAGTGTCAAGTTAATAGTTTCTATTAAATAAAATAAAATCAAATATGGCACTGTCAAGTTACTATATAGTTTCTATCAAATAAGACAGTGTCAAGTTAATAGTTTCTATTAAATAAAATAAAATAAAATATGGCACTGTCAAGTTACTATATAGTTTCTATGAAATAAAATCAAATCAAATTAGACAGTGTCAAGTTAATAGTTTCTATTAAATAAAATCAAATCAAATATGGCACTGTCAAGTTACTATATAGTTTCTATGAAATAAAATAAAATCAAATAAGACACTGTCAAGTTAATAGTTTTTATGAAATAAAATCAAATCAAATATGACACTGTCAAGTTACTATATGGTTTCTATGAAATAAAATAAAATCAAATACGACACTGTCAAGTTAATAGTTTCTATGAAATCAAATCAAATCATATAAGACACTGTCAAGTTAATAGTTTCTATGAAAAATAACCAAATCAAATAAGACTGTCAGGTTGGTAGTGTACACGTTTATTAATAATAACATCGCTACCAGTGACCTACGTTTCTTTGATGTCCCGTGTTCTGTCAGAAGGGTCAAGCACACAAAAGCCTTCCCATCGATTACATACATTAACACTGAGAAGAAAGCTGACAGCCTGTTTCCACTGAAGACCGCCTGGACGAGACCAGAAACACGGAGAAGAAACTGGTAACCGTACTGGTCACTGGGAGTGGGGGTGAGGGGGGCGGACTTTAGCTCAGTCGGTTGAATACTTGCCAGAGGTGCTTGCGTCGCAGGATATGACGATATAACCACCTCAGTGGATCCATTCAACTGATTGGGTTTTTTCGCGTTTCAACCAGTGCATTACAACTGGTATGTGGTATGTGCTTTCCTGTCTGTGGAATGGTGCATATAAAAGATGGGAAAATGCAGAGGGTTTTCCCCTGATGACCAAGTGTCAGAATAACCAAATGTTTGACATCCAATAGCCGATGCTTAATTAATCAGTGTGCTCTAGTGGTGTCGTTAAACAAAACGAATGTTTGGTTACTGGGATCATGGCGCACCTCGCAGTTTGTAACTGAAATAACTTGCAGTATACTCGTACCAGTGTACATTTGATGAGCGTTCAGTTTACGCTAGTATATCAAGTTCGTTCTCGTATACTTTTGGTGAGCTTGTAGCACACATTCTAGTATACCAATTCTGTATTCCAGTACTTTTATTAATATGCAGTGCACACTGCAACCCCTGCAATTAAAAACAATATTCACGGCAAAAAAAAACCCAAAAAAACAAACAAAAA